>NW_027466530.1:255000-272500 GCF_050575085.1 Anarhichas minor
CACCTGCTGGAGGCCGAGATCGCCGAGCTGAAGATGCAGAGGGCGGAGCCACAGAGGGCGGAGCCTCCGGCGTCGACCGACAAGGTGACCAGAACTTAAGTTTAAATTTTCCCGGATCTAGAACCAAACGTGGCTGCAGGAGAAGCTCACTGTGGACAAACGTCCAGGTTATAGTCACCAGAAACACATGTTTACGTTTCCATAACAGACTCCCTCTAGTGGTCACACATGAACGGTTCATGTGATGACATCTGATACGTTTCATCGATGTTTCCTGTTAAAGCATGAATGGAAACGCATCTGTTCTCAGAGACGAGACCAACGTGTCTATGATGTTCTGCAGACTAAGAAGAGTCGCCTCAGAGCCCTGAGGACCCGATCATGAGTCTCTGTGGGTCACTGCAGATCAGCTCATCCTCTAGTGGAGCTGACTCTGAATGATGGAATCCAGACCTGCAGGTCGAGCATGAAGCCGTCGCGATGCTCGTTTAAATAGTCACAAATAGTTAAAAAGATAAAAACACTATTTACATTTCTAGAGAAGAAGATAAACTAGTTTTAAATACATTTTCAAAAGGGGGACCGGAGAGTGTGCTCGAATTACCGGGGTATCACACTACTCAGCCTCCCGGGGAAGGCTTATGCCAGGGTGCTGGAAAGGAGGCTCCGACCGTTTGTCGAACCTCAGATTCAAGAGGAGCAATGCGGATTCCGTCCCGGCCGTGGAACAGTGGACCAGCTCTTTACCCTCGCAAGACTACTGGAGGGGTTCTGGGTGCTGCGGGAGTATGGGGTGCCGGACCCATTACAACGGGCGATCCGGTCTCTGTACGACTGCGGTAGGAGCTGTGTCCGCATTCTCGGCAATAAGTCAGACACGTTCCCGGTGGGTGTTGGCCTCCGCCAGGGCTGCCCTTTGTCTCCGGTCCTGTTCGTGACTTTCATGGACAGGATATCTAGGCGCAGCCTGGGGGTGGAGAACGTCAGGTTCGGGGGTCTCGGGATCGCCTCTCTGCTGTTTGCAGATGATGTGGTCCTGTTAGCCTCCTCGGATCGTGACCTCCAGCATTCACTGGGGCGGTTTGCAGCCGAGTGTGAAGCGGCGGGGATGAGAGTTAGCACCTCCAAATCTGAGGCCATGGTGCTCTGCCGGAAACCGGTGGATTGCTCCCTCCAGGTGGGGACGGAGTGCCTACCTCAAGCGAAGGAGTTCAAGTATCTCGGGGTCTTGTTCACGAGTGAGGGTAAGATGGAGCGGGAGATCGACAGACGGATCGGTGCGGCTGCAGCAGTAAAGCAGGCGCTGCACCGGACCGTCTTGGTGAAGAGGGAGCTGAGCCGGAAGGCAAAGCTCTCAATTTACCACTCGGTCTACGTTCCTACCCTCACCTATGGTCACGAACTCTGGGTCGTGACCGAAAGGACAAGGTCGCGGCTACAAGCGGCCGAAATGAGTTTCCTCCGTAGGGTGGCCGGGCTCAGCCTTAGAGATAGGGTAAGGAGCTCGGTCATCAGGAGGGAGCTTGGAGTCGAGCCGCTACTCCTTCGCGTCGAAAGGAGTCAGCTGAGGTGGTTCGGGCATCTAATTAGGATGCCTCCTGGACGCCTCCCACTGGAGGTTTTCCAGGCACGTCCAACTGGGAAGAGACCCCGGGGAAGACCCAGAACACGCTGGAGAGATTACATCTCCCAGCTGGCCTGGGAACGCCTCGGGATCCCCCAGAATGAGCTGGAACATGTTGCCGGTGAGAGGGAGGTCTGGGTCAGCCTGCTGGGCTGCTGCCACCGCGACCCGACCCCGGATAAGCGGAGGAAAATGGATGGATGGATAGTTTTAAATACTTGTAAAAATCTACATCTGAGTAAATATTCATCAGTCAAATGAAACAGTTTAATAGAAGATATCAACCTTTGTGTCTTTATGAAACATTTAATACTTGACTTGTTTGTTTACAGGGTTTGTATGAAGGTAATAAAGTAGTTTATGAATATGAGATATGAGTTTACAGATGATTATAATACAGTGGTGGGCCGTCAGGGCCTGCAAGGCCTTCTCTGCTGGCCTAAACAGAATCACAAAGCTATAACTATTTTATAATTTAATAATCTTTCTTAAATACACTACATGTACATATTTTTCCCATTATCTTATGTTCTCATTGCACAGCTCCTGTCTTCCTCAGTTGCTCTGCTTCCAGTGCAACTTGTTTTAAGTAGAGCTTTTATCCAATCAGATCTCACCTCTGTGTCTCTAGGTAAGAACAGAGCCAGAGGCCTGCAGAGTCTCACCTGCAGCCAGTGCAGATTAAAGTAAACGGGGACGATATTGTTGATTGTCATAGTGTTCAACCAATCAGATCTTTAGTTTGACATGTTGGGCGTATTCTTTGACGTGTCAGCACCTGCTCGCCGGCCTATAATGACGTCAGCATTACGTGCAGCTCAGTGTCCTTGTGTAGCTTTGCCGCGAGGTGCAGAGTGTGCTGTGATTGGTCAGTGGGCGAGCACGTGACTATCGTGAAACGAAACTTAACAGCAGAGGCTGATGGGTAGTGAATCACATCACGTGATGCAGCTCAGCCAATCAAATATGGGCATTCTGCCTGAGTGAGATGTACCACACACCATGACACAGGGGGCTGAGACGAGGAAAGACACTGCAGAGCAGTACGTTCAGTGGTCGAGTTGTGAAAGTAAAATCCTAAAACGATCTCTTTGGGCCGTGACGTGTGATTAAGGAGTGATGGTGGGTCCCACAGCCAGACCAGCTGAGAACCACTGTCCTCCATAAGTGCAGAAAACATTATGTTTTACTGAATATGAGCTTCTGCATTTTCCAGATGCTCTAGTACTATTCAAACATATTGTAAGTCGTACCGAACCGTACGTACATAGTTACAGCCGTAGAAACTAATAATAACTGTGGTGCCATCATGTGGTTATAAGGAGGTATTTCAGCTGCAGGACACAGTGAAGGCCCAGGTATAAAATGCACAGCCCGCCACTGTTATAATCCCTCCTCTTCACAGTGGAGGTGAGTTTATGGAGTTCTTGATTCTTCAGTTCATTGTGTTCGTTCGTCCTCTGAGTTCAGAGAACAATACCACCGATCACCGCTCCAGATCTGTAGCTCTTATAATGTCTGCTAGTGGGCTGTTGTTACAAAAGTATTTTGTATTTTGTTGGTGTGTAGGAGATTTCTCCATGTTTTGGTTTCTTCCTCCATCATCATCATCATCATCATCATCATCAGAGAGTCTTCGTCCTTCTCTCTGACGTCGCAGCTTCTTTTTATAGAAATCTGTCCAGCAACCTGCAGCTCAGCAGCTCCGCTGGAGAACAGCGATCTCTCTCAGTCGTACGACACGTCGAAAAGACAAAGAGCTGACTCAGCTGTGAAAATATTATAACCACAAAAATAAGATGAAACAGAAGAACTCAAATCTCCTCCGGCTCTGCACTTCAAGAAGATGTTTCACTTCTGCTCCGAGTTATTTATATTATTTTCAAGAAATCATTGGTTGTGTGAGGGTGAGGGGTGAGGATCAGTGAAGATCTAAACGTGTCCGTTGTCTTCGTCTCAGGACGAGACGGACGAGCTGAAGAAGAGAGTCGCCGTCCTGGAGTGTCAACTACGGAAGACCGAAGTGACCAAAAAGGGTTTCGAGATGTCGACGGGAAAACTGCTGAGCTTTGTGGAGGTAAAGAGTCAAACCAGCAGTGAATACTCACAAGTCTCCTGATGTCTCATAGAGATCCATTAAAACCTTCATCACCATCATCATCATCACACTGTACCTTCTTCTGAATCAATCACAAGTACAAATACTCACTAGAGCACCAAATGTGGATTAATCCGCCGTTGAAAATAGTCCCAAACAAAGTCACTATTTCCTCCAGTCGACCTCCAGACAGACGGAAACTCACCTGTCACTCAAATTGGCCATGCTCTTAATTATGCCTAACTTTAAATATATTATATATATAAATATATAACAATTCAGGGATATTAGCTATAGAGACCTAAATGTTTTTGTACATTTCAACATAGACGTCTATGGAGGACCAGACGTCAACTTCCTGTTCTTTAAAGTGAAGTCAAAGCTTCATGTGTTGAAGCTGCATTCTCTCTAGTGTCCACCAGGGGGCGACTCCTCTGGTTGTATAGAAGTCTATGAGAAAATGACTCTACTTCTCTCTTGATTTATTACCTCAGTAAACATTGTAAACATGAGTTTATGGTCTCGATCTCTAGTTTCAAGTCTTCTTCAATACAGCATGATGTTCATTTAGTACATTATGGTCCATTTAGAGTCAAACACACCATAAAGCAGGGGATGCTTTAGGGCGGGGCTACACGGTGATTGACAGGTCTGTAACGTATACGGCGTCTCTACGTCACTCCTCCTGAGTCCAGATATGGTCACTTCCTGTTCACTGGTTGCAAAAAACAAGATGGTGGCGGCGAAATTGCTGAACTGGAGGCTTCAAAACATCCACAAACCAACGAGGTCACGATGACTACGTCCACTTCTTATTAACCGTCTGTGGTAACGACTCACTTTAGGAGCCTCAAGTGGCCGTTTGAGGAACTGCAGGCTGCAGCGCTTCAACAGAGAAATGAAAAACAACTTCAGTCATATTTCATTTTTCTGTCTGTTTGTCTGCAGAACGTTCAAGAGTTTCTACTTGAGAGTCACGGACCAACAAAGAGCTACAGGTAGTGTGTGTGTGTGTGTGTGTGTGTGTGTGTCTTTACCTGACCTTATGAGGTCCTATGTGCAGTTGTGTAATCATGTGTGTTTGTGCTGCTCTATGAGACAGTGTGTCCATGTGTGTGTGTTTGATTGTCTGGCCCCGACACCACCGCTTAGGTCACATAATGAGAAGAGATCCTGCAGAGAGCAGAGCCCATTAACCAGTTTACACACACACACACACACACTCTCACACACACACACTCAGTGGTCCAGCTTGGCCCACTACAGCCCAGGTGGGACAGCAGTTAGCTGCTGTTAATGCCCCCCCCCCCCTGCAGCCTGCAGCGGAGTTATGAAATGTCTCAACCTGAGGTGTCTGTGTGAGGTCACTGCAGACACCACCGAAGAAGAAGAAAAAGGAGAAGAAGAAGAGGAAGAGGATGATGTCCTTCCTTGATTCTATGTCTTTTCTTCATTCCAACGCTTCCTTCCTTCCTCATTCTCTCATGTCCCGTTTTCTTCAATTTCTTCTTTCTTTCCATCCTTTTCTGTGCATCCTTCTTTACTTTATTGCTCATTTTCTGTCCTTCCTTCCTTCCTTCCTTCCTTATTCTGTTAATTTTGTCCTTTTAGTCTTTGTTTCCTTCCTCGCACATTTCTTTCCTTCTTTCCTTTGTTTCTTTTTTGCTCCCTTCTTTAACTCTCTTCCTTTCCTCCCTCCTCTTTCCTCATATGATTAAATTACTTCCCCTTTTCATTCCTTACACCTTTCCTTTCTCTCTCATTAATCTTTTCTTCTTTCCTTCTGTCCTTCCTCCATTCCTCAAACCTTTCATTTGTTTCCTTCCTTCCTCCAGCAGCCTCTCCTCTCATCCTTCCTTCCTTCCTTCCTTCCCTGTTGTTCCTTTCGTTAATCTCGCCTCCATTATATTCTGCTGCTGTATCGAGTTCTAACCCGGCTCTCAGTGAACCATAACATGGATTTATCAGCGCCTTCTGCTCGCTTGTGTAAGTCTCATTCAGTGAACCAGGTCCATTGGTCATGTTATTAAGCCACCCAGCCGTGACATCTCCTGCCTGCTCCCCTCTACCAGTCAGTCCAGGTCAGTGGGACACCTCCTCTCATAACACAGGACCCTCAGTCGGGTTCTTCTTCGTGCTCTCTTCTACTCTATTCTGTTTCTAGGCCACTCATAACAGCAAATGTAGGTTTTCCACTGTTTCAGTTCGAGGAGTCTTATCACTCTTATCACAGTCACGAGTCACTCAACATGCTAATAAAGAGCTTCATGGAAAGAACACATTCAGTTTTATATTTATAACAGTAGAGGAGGAGCAGCGGATTTAACTGGAGGTAACTAGTTCAGCAGCTGTGAGGAGACGTTCGCAGACACAAATAATAAAATATTAAATCTTTGGAACGACCCGAGTGTTTCCTGAAGAGCAACCATGGCGATGTGGTCACTTCAGCAGCTTTAGAAGGTGTTTTAGCTCAATCAGTGAACAGCTGGAGGTGTGAGTTTAACCATCAGGATGTGACAAACCGACGTCATCGAGCAGCTTCTGGGTCTCATTTAAAGCTCCAAACCTCTAAAGCGACCCGAGAGGCTCTAATGAACGGCAGCTACCGGCTCCTCAAAGCCCTCAGTGTCTGTGTTCGTACATCAAAACTAGTTTGGACGCGAAGACATCAATCAGCCAATCACGAGGTTAATGAAGGCAGTGGAAGGCCTTTATTGTGAAACTACATTCTGCAATGCTAGTGAGGAGAGCTAATGAACGCTTTATAGATTTATACATTCTCCAGCAGAGGAGAGACAGTTTGGTACCCGTAGAAAATGAATGACTGTGAAGGCCTCGAGGCCACATCCCTGAACATGGTCCTCATGGAGGTCCATGAACTCTCCCTTGGACCTCTATGACGACTCGTTCTGTAGCTGTTTGCGGTCATGGTGGTCCGTCACTGTTGACTCATCCTTCCCTTTGTTTTGCAGCTCCGGAGACGTTAAAGTCGGATCGTCGTCACAAGGCCTCGCTCACCGCTACAAGAAGAGTCCCTGGACGGCGTCCACGCTCGCCCAGGAGGCCAAAGAACTCACAAGGACTGTCAGAGCCATCCTGGAGGTGGACTGTAAGTGATCTCTACTCGCCTCCACGCATGCAGGTCTGCACCTCCTCCTCCTCCTCCATGTTTCTGCGCTGCCCTGCATGCGACTCCCCGCCGGACTGAGCTCAAACCAAAGTGATCCCGCCGACCTGCTGCCATGCGTTAACTGTCCTCCCCGTTGCAGTTCTGACCTTCTAGAGGATCCGACCCTGAGACATCTGCAGGACCTCAGCGGCCAACCGTCAACCCAAACTCTCTCCTCCCTGACAGCTCCTCGTCTCCTCACTACCTGCTAGCAATGGACTCTTGTCTTAATGAAGCACAGTTATCACTGCACATTTTCTCAACAGTCACAACCCACTGAACACAGGTTCTATTCCGGTGTTTTAACCTGAATGATATGCAAAAGAAATTTGGTGCAATCATTGTTCAAGTTCAAATTCATAATTAGCTTTTTAGCATTAAGATGTTTTAATAGACGCTGGTTTTCTCTGTAAACAATGCTCGAAGCGATCGGTTCATCTTTGGACGTCGACAGGTGACCACACTGGAAGGAGACCGTTGTTAAGTTGACGGACTACATGAATGTTTTGAACGTTGGTCACTTTATTTATTATGTGAGAGAATCAGCATCAAACACCGTCTCCAGAGAGTCCTCAATAGAGGACGCTATCGTGGGCTGTTGTGGTTCGAGGACAGTCTTGAGACAGAAGTCGATGTTCTGAATCCATCTTTTAAATAAACTGTATGAGCTTATTGGCCCACATGCATCAGAGCTAACGAGCTAACGAGCTAACCGATAGGACCAGACGTGTAGATTAAATCTTCTTATCCGGCAGCATTAAATGTCACGTCTCAGCCTGTCGTGTAAGATGATCATCAGAGATGCACCGGTTGCAATTTTTCTTGACCGTTTTCAGATTTTCTTAAAAGTTTGATCTGCCGATTCGGATTTTCTCTCCAAGAACTAGTTCCAGATGAACTCTTTTTTCCACCGTCAAGAAAAAAACGATTTTCAAGCAACTTTATTTATTGAAGCTTCTCTTCAAAAACTACATGTAACAAGATCAAATTCACATCACGATAAAGTCATAATTTATCAAGTCAATGCAACATCCCCTAGCGTTAGCTGTTAGCCATTTGGAACCGTTGCTCCAGTTCTTTTTTAAGAAAGTTCCTTCCAGTTTTCTGGACTTGCAGTTGTGACAAATTGTGAGCTTTATGTCTTCTTCACACCGCCGACGTGTTGTGATTGTTTGTGACGTTGCTGTGCCAACATACTGTACAACCATAATGCGGTACATGTGTTTAAATTTTAACGGCCAAAAATATGAAAACGGTCACGAACTATCAGCTGAAAACGGTTTTGATTGGCGGCCGATCAATCGGTGCATCTCTAATTATCGGATCAGCTACTTAAGGCTAAAAGTGTTAGCATTCATCAGAAACACAGACATGGTGCCAAAACACCCGTCAGATGTGTGGGTAAAGTGAGTGATGGATGAAACTCTCAAACGTTGATGTAGTTCTTTAGATTTACTCGACCTCTGTCGAGCTTCAACAGATACCTTCATTCAGCAACGTAACACATCACAACATCATGTAGTTGCTATTTACTGTAGCTAAAACCTGTCTCACTACTCTCTAATGTTTATCTATTGGCTTTGTGTTTGAGTGGCTGAATGCTCGTGTTTGTGCGTTAGATTAGCCAACAGAACAAAGACTGGTAGCATCATCAAGCAGTAAGAGAAGAGAAATCCTAAAAACCTCACGGGAACACCAAAAAACACGAGGTCAGCAAGGATGAAGGCAGACAATAAAGGAACCACGGTGTTCATATTGTAATGCAGCCGTCGCGGTCTGACAGCTCAAGCCTGATTGGACGCTTTAGACGCTTTCATCGTGTTTGGAGTTAGTTGCTGTTTGTCCTTGATTCTCTTTTCTGAGTAAATATTCTGAAACAAACTTTTCATGAGTTCTTCTTTGGAAAGTGGAGCAGCAGTTTGAAGCTAAAACATTATTTCAGATTATTGAAATAAAAGCTCCAATAACATTTTAGAAATGTATATCTACTTCAACCTCTCTGGGTAACGAGTATCACTATTACACAATGTTTTCAATGAACCTCCGGTTATAAAGAGTGAAGTCAAAGCTTCATGTGTTAAAGCTGCATTCTCTCTAGTGGCCACCAGGGGGCGACTCCTCTGGTTGTATAGAAGTCTATGAGAAAATGACTCTACTTCTCTCTTGATTTATTACCTCAGTAAACATTGTAAACATGAGTTTATGGTCTCAATCTCTAGTTCCAAGTCTTCTTCAATACAGCATGATGTTCATTTAGTACATTATGGTCCATTTAGAGTCAAACAGACCATAAAGCAGGGGATGCTTTAGGGCGGGGCTACACGGTGATTGACAGGTCTCTACCAGAGACGTATACGGCGTCTCTACGTTCTTCACTGGTTGCGAATGGTGGTGGCCATATTCCAAGATGGCGACGGCAAGCATACCAGCAGTCCACAAACCAATGGGGGACGTCACTTCTAATATCCTTCTATGTTCAGGACATAGAACCTGAACTAATCAGGTCACCTGTACCTCGCACCAGCCTGGCCAATCCTAGCGCTTCAATGCTATGCAGGGCGGGTCTTGCCAAGAAAAGCATTGAGATTCATAGGAGAGTAGAGTAGTTCTATACAGTTTCCCAAATACGTAGAGCCGGAGGTGAGTTCAGAGGGCCTGGGACATTAAAGCATTCCCCCCCAAAAATTCTCTGAGCTGGTTGATAAGTCAGGTCGGCCTCGGACTTTGAGGTTTCCTCAGCAAATATACAGAGCCGATGTATTTCAGGGGGCCAAGGAGTCTGGAGCCTCACCAGCAAGTACACAGAGTCAGCACAGAGTTGCTTGGTTCATGAGGGCTGGGACTGTGTGGAGTTCACTGCAAATAAAATCCTCAAAACCTCAACAGCTTCTGAGGGAACAGAGTCACTCACAACTGAAACTCTAATATTTCTGTTCATTTGTTTTCGGATTATATTATTAAACTCCTACGTTGTCTTCAGCAGGCCAGGTGTGGGTTGTTGTTTTTTGACATAGTCACCTATTACCCCCCCCCATCAGTGGGAGGACGTGGCAGCAGTTACATAATTAACAGCCGTGATTCAGAATCACAGGCGGCGAGCGGAGACGTCGTCCATCATTCTCAATGTCCCGTTAGAGGTAATGAAGGAGGCGGGAACAAAGCCAAGCCACTGAAAGTAGGTCAGTCTGATCCAGGTCTCACAGCGTGTGTGTGTGTGTGTGTGTGTGTGTGTGTGTGTGTGTTCATTACAATCACCTATAAGTCGTTTTCATCACAGCCCTTGTTGCCTGGATACGTGCTCTGCCTTTAACCCGCCAAGCTTGTAACTGAAGAAACCTTTAGTCCCTTCATCCACTGTCAGTTAATATGATCAGCAGAACGTCTCACTCACACACACACTCACACACACTCACACACACACACACACACTCACACACACACACTCACACACACACTCACACACACACACACACACACACACACACACTCACACACACACTCACACACTCACACACACACTCACACACACACACACACACACACACACTCACACACACACACACACTCACACTCACACACACACACACACACCTTTACAGTTCTTCAGTCTTTACTCGAGTAGAAGCTTCTCTGATCTATTAAATATGTATTGTGATTAATGCTGAGTTCACGTCAGCAGAACCTCAACCAACAACAATATTTGGGCTGAAATGAAATGCTGTGCCAGCTCAGTGATGTGTTTGTTATGCAGTGAGTGAACACATCCCTCATTCAAAACTTAAATATGAATTTAACCCTTAAATCTGTGGATCTACATGCTTAATTTGCAAAAGGTGAGGAAATAAATAATAAGAATAAAACATTCAATTTTATTTCATGTGTACATGCCTCAGTGGGCTTTACAATCTCTACATAATGACATGAAAATAAAATATTAGAAATAGAACCTGGATATATACAAGATCATTTAATAACATGTGCTTCAAATACATGAGAATTAAAAGCAAAGAACTCATTTAAAAAGTAGTGATACTGACATCAAAGAGGACGACGATTGTTGTTTTTAAAGAGAAACCTAAATAAAATTAAAATGGATTAAAATGGACATATTATTGTTATGTTATTCATATTTGTCTTATTGTCAACAAATCTCAAGAAGAAAAATATAATTGTAGGTTTTAGAAACTTGGAGATTTACTGACTGTCAGAACATGTGAGTTAAAAGTTCACACAGTCATTTGTATTGACTTTAAATCTCTCAGGAGACGAGCTAACGACAGCTGATTGATATCAGGTGAGTCCGGTGAACAGCTGATGGAACCACTTGTTCGTTAATGCCGTATCACCAGAAGGTCGTACTGAAACTTAAATAAAGAAGAAACGAGTCCATGTGAGAAGAGTCTTGTGCAACAGGAGGAAGCCAAATAATGAAAGATGTTCACATAGATACTGTAGTGTTATACAAGTTCAAATGAATGATTCATAACCTCACCAACAGGTCACTTTAGTGTTCTGGAGCTCTTGATTATACCACATTATCTTCCTCAGCAGTTCAATCAGTTTAGAAACACGTTTTTTAAAACGAGGACCGTCAGATGAAGACTGTCAGAGTTCACAGACGGGTTAGTTTGTCATTATTACCACAGCGAGTATCTTTGAGTGTCTATTGCCATGACTACTGCAACAGCATAAATTATAGGCGGTGATGCTGGACCCGAAATATCTGAATCATTAAGCTGCAGATCTGCATCAAAACATACGACAGATCTCGAGCAGCCTGGTGGTGTTTAATCTGAACATTATTAATTCTTTGCTTCCTTTAGATTCTGCTCATTATTTTTACTTCTCTTCAGTTCTTCTACAAAACTACCTTCACATAAAACTGAACTGCATTCTCAGTTGTGTTTTGAGGGAAACATATTTTCTCCAGGATTATGGTTGGGGTTTTTAAACACATGGTTATCGCTGTAAATTGAAACAAAATGAAACAAAAACGTAACAAAAGTTGGTTTGGTTTAGTGAAAATCATTGTTTTGCTTAAACTAAGTATATTTGTTATGTTATTTAAGATACCGACGTAGATTAAAAACAGTCAATATTGACTTCTAGTTTCACGTGGCACACTGACAGCCGTCTCCTGGGTTCAAGTCCTGTGTTTGTTTCACTCAGTCATCAACGTGTCCTCAAACAACAGTTTGTGTGATTTCTTACGACAAGTTACTCTTCATTTTTTCTGCCTTTTCCTACAAAAGTCAGCAACACGTTTCAGTTTCTGCTTGTTACAAGAATACAGTCTTTTTTTAACTATAGTTAAATAGGAAGCAACTCAGTTAGGTTTAAATAACAAAACTATTCAGTTAGGTTTAGACAACAATACTACTTAGTTAGGTTTAGACAACAATACTACTTAGTTAGGTTTAGACAACAACACTACTTAGTTAGGTTTAGACAACTAAACTACTTAGTTAGGTTTAGACAACTAAACTACTTAGTTAGGTTTAGACAACAAAACTACTTAGTTAGGTTTAGACAACTAAACTACTTAGTTAGGTTTAGACAACTAAACTACTTAGTTAGGTTTAGACAACTAAACTACTTAGTTAGGTTTAGACAACAAAACTACTTAGTTAGGTTTAGACAACAACACTACTTAGTTAGGTTTAGACAACAAAACTACTTAGTTAGGTTTAGACAACAACACTACTTAGTTAGGTTTAGACAACAAAACTACTTAGTTAGGTTTAGACAACTAAACTACTTAGTTAGGTTTAGACAACTAAACTACTTAGTTAGGTTTAGACAACTAAACTACTTAGTTAGGTTTAGACAACAAAACTACTTAGTTAGGTTTAGACAACTAAACTACTTAGTTAGGTTTAGACAACTAAACTACTTAGTTAGGTTTAGACAACTAAACTACTTAGTTAGGTTTAGACAACAAAACTACTTAGTTAGGTTTAGACAACTAAACTACTTAGTTAGGTTTAGACAACTAAACTACTTAGTTAGGTTTAGACAACTAAACTACTTAGTTAGGTTTAGACAACAAAACTACTTAGTTAGGTTTAGACAACAACACTACTTAGTTAGGTTTAGACAACAAAACTACTTAGTTAGGTTTAGACAACTAAACTACTTAGTTAGGTTTAGACAACTAAACTACTTAGTTAGGTTTAGACAACAACACTACTTAGTTAGGTTTAGACAACAAAACTACTTAGTTAGGTTTACACAACTAAACTACTTAGTTAGGTTTAGACAACTAAACTACTTAGTTAGGTTTAGACAACAACACTACTTAGTTAGGTTTAGACAACAAAACTACTTAGTTAGGTTTAGACAACAACACTACTTAGTTAGGTTGAGACAACAAAACTACTTAGTTAGGTTTAGACAACAAAACTACTTAGTTAGGTTTAGACAACAAAACTACTTAGTTAGGTTTACACAACTAAACTACTTAGTTAGGTTTAGACAACAAAACTACTTAGTTAGGTTTAGACAACTAAACTACTTAGTTAGGTTTAGACAACAACACTACTTAGTTAGGTTTAGACAACTAAACTACTTAGTTAGGTTTAGACAACTAAACTACTTAGTTAGGTTTAGACAACAAAACTACTTAGTTAGGTTTAGACAACAACACTACTTAGTTAGGTTGAGACAACAAAACTACTTAGTTAGGTTTAGACAACAAAACTACTTAGTTAGGTTTAGACAACAAAACTACTTAGTTAGGTTTAGACAACTAAACTACTTAGTTAGGTTTAGACAACAACACTACTTAGTTAGGTTTAGACAACTAAACTACTTAGTTAGGTTTAGACAACAAAACTACTTAGTTAGGTTTAGACAACTAAACTACTTAGTTAGGTTTAGACAACAACACTACTTAGTTAGGTTTAGACAACTAAACTACTTAGTTAGGTTTAGACAACAACACTACTTAGTTAGGTTTACACAACTAAACTACTTAGTTAGGTTTAGACAACAACACTACTTAGTTAGGTTTAGACAACAAAACTACTTAGTTAGGTTTACACAACTAAACTACTTAGTTAGGTTTAGACAACTAAACTACTTAGTTAGGTTGAGACAACAAAACTACTTAGTTAGGTTTACACAACTAAACTACTTAGTTAGGTTTAGACAACTAAACTACTTAGTTAGGTTTAGACAACTAAACTACTTAGTTAGGTTGAGACAACAAAACTACTTAGTTAGGTTTAGACAACAAAAGTACTTAGTTAAGCTTAGTATCAATTTAATGAAATGATGAAGCTAAATCAGGCTGGAAGATGGGAACGGAAGTTCAAGCAGGGAGCCTGTGTGTGTGTGCGTGTGTGTGTGTGTGTGTGTGTGTGTGTGTGTGTGTGTGTGTGTGTGTGTGTGTGTGTGTGTGTGTGTGTGTGTGTGTGTGATGTTAATGAGTGAGTCAGAGTGTGTATCTGTGCAACAGCATATGTAATAATAGTGGTAGTAATAAAATCAGGACCACAGTGTAAACATGCTCCAGTACACATTAGTGCAGTAGCTTTATTTAACCAATAATACAACAATAAATACAAACAACATTAACAGACAACTCACAAACTACAGAAGAAACAAAAGAGCAAAATGTGTGAAGCTGTCTAACAAAACCAGAGCATCCATCATGGCCAGAAACCAGATTCTTATTTAAAAATCCAACCAGCCAATTAAGTAAGGCAGAAGACTTCATGTGGGATTGAAATACAAGTTTATCTTGAATATCTAAAGTTTTATTTTTGTTATTTTAAACTAGTTGTAATGTCAGTTAGTAGTTGGATTTGTCTAACCCCAGGGCACTTTATATTTGTCACAGGAGGTAGAGATTCTTAATATTAAGTGTAAAGGGCTTTAAGTGGTCTAGAAAGGAGCTACATAAATAAATAATCAATTTAGCGTTTACCCACCTGGCTGATTTCTCAGTGATTCGGTTGATTACATAATATTTTGCATGTTGGAGGAAGATGTTTCTCTACAGAACAACAGCAGGTCACACAGAGCTGATGGTGATGTTATCTCAGATCAGAGTGTCACTGAGCGAACACATGGTTTAATATGTAAGTGCTGCAGCACAAAGGAAGCATCTCCAGGGAAACGCACATTCCCACCCACAGACACTGAAGCGTCATCATTCCACTCTGCTGCCAGCTTAACATACAAACTGTCACTACTGGCAGAGTCCTCGTGTCCGCAGGATGCATCTAGAAAGACATTTGTTCAATGTACGTGAGTAAATTCATTGACAGACAGACAGAGACAGTATTTCATCCGTGACATGAGATTATAGCGTTCGTATTGTGTCCCAACACTGTTCAAATGTCTCAATAATCACACTAGAAGAAGACAATCTACGGAAGAAAAGAACCCACGTACATGTAATCTCATGAGATGCTCTCATCCAGCATTCACAGCTAAACCTACGGAACATAATGAGCTGAAATTCCTAGTTATCCCACGAAAATGTTTGGTATGTAATCCTGAAACTGTTAAACCTAACTAAGTATTTCTCCATCTTTGATTAAACCTACTAAGTATTTTTGTTGCCTAAAGTGACTCTCAATCAAGTCAGTCATCCTGTGACTGCGGTACAAACCGTGTAGAGCTTCAGCTTTTCCAGGAACTTTACCAGTAAACTGGTCAACACCTGACGGACATGTTTTCACCACCTGACACCTTCCTCTTGTCCCTCTTGGCCTTCTGTCAGTCGCTCAGACCGACGGGATGAAACCTGGTCCGTGAAATGAATCTTTCAGCTTCACAGTTTAGTCATTCACGGCCACACAAAGCAGCTTCCCGCCTCGGATCAGGTGTCTTTGTTCCAGCGGTGAGAACCACATTGGTGCCCCCGTGTACATGCATGGAGATTACTGTGACGAACGTCAAGAGACGGCTCAGAGGACAGGGTCTAAAGGACAGGCTCTAAAGGACAGGGTGTAAAGGAGAGGGTCTAAAGGACAGGGTCTAAAGGACAGGGTCTACAGACCCTGATGATACTATTCAGGTTTTAGGAGCAGTCTTTGGACATGAATACAACTCATTACGAATATGTCTCACTTGGGCTTTTTATCGCAGTTCGTGGCCTCTTTCCTGTTTACGACCAGCTCTGTGTGTTGAATACAAACCAACTAGCCAACAGTTAGTAAAACTGGAGTAGAGATCATAGACTGGTTGTAAGAAGTGGACGTAGTCATCAGGACGTCTCTCTTTGGTTTGTGGACGTTTGGAAGCCTCCTGTTCAGCGATTTCGCCGCCACCATCTTGTTTTTTGCAACCAGTGAACAGGAAGTGACCATATCTGGACTCAGGAGGAGTGACGTAGAGACGCCGTATACGTCTCTGGTAGAGACCTGTCACTCACTGTGTAGCCCCGCCCTAAAGCATCCCCTGCTTTATGGTCTGTTTGACTCTAAATGGACCATAATGTACTAAATGAACATCATGCTGTATTGAAGAAGACTTGAAACTAGAGATTGAGACCATAAACTCATGTTTACAATGTTTACTGAGGTAATAAATCAAGAGAGAAGTAGAGTCATTTTCTCATAGACTTCTATACAACCAGAGGAGTCGCCCCCTGGTGGACACTAGAGAGAATGCAGCTTTAAGACAACTCAGTATCTGTGGTTACCACATTGGATTTTACTTGTTTGATCGATAAACAAATCGAAATGTAGAAACAACAGTTTAAGGTTTCAGAGAACGTTTCTTGTTGGTGCAGTGAAGCAGATCCTAAAATAAAAGCCTTTTAAATAACGCTTTGTTCCAGACTGAAACATCTCAACAACTATGAGACGGATTCTGATGAAATAATAACGTTGGAGATCCTGTGGTCAACATTTAAATGTGTCCAATACTTTGGTTTGAGCCTTAAATCCTGCTCAGTGTTCATATATATGACATCACCAGGCTGCTGCATCTCCTCTCTGGATCTCATAGGTTAGCTGGATCCATGAAACATGTCATAACATATCATCTGTCATGTGTCATGGAAGTGGGACTCCGGTCATCGATACAGCCTTCAACACAATCCCTCTGTTCTCTCAACGTGTGAAGTGTTTGGCTTTATTTTACGGGCAGATGTCCGCGGGGCAGCGTTTGAAACTTTGCCCCCTTTTGTTCTCTGAAATGAGGTTAAGAGACTTCTCATCCAGCAGTAAGCGGAGAGACGGGCGAGATACGGTGAAAAGCACAAGACTCTCATTGGTTCATATGTAATACTGGAGCTTCTCAGGGAACACAGGCTGAATGGAACCTGATATGTGTGAGTGTTTGCTGATCTGATCTCCTGATTATGTCTGAATGTTTGAACAAACATTAAACATGACGTTTTATTTCCCCTCCTGCAGGTCTTCCGTACGGCTGGGAGGAAGCTTATACTGCAGACGGAGTGAAATACTTCATCAAGTAAGAACAAGAATCAGACATTTCATAACCCCCAAAACAAGTCCTGTCTCTCTCTCTCTGCTATATCAGTGCTGCAAATCCCTGAACAAATTATAATCAAACTACGTTCAACTCAAAGCAACAGTTACGTAACTACATGAACATGAGGAGGCAGTTCAAAGCAAACAGAAGACAACAT